>NW_024341754.1:909708-951924 GCF_902729225.1 Pteropus medius | reverse complement strand
AAAGTGACTCACATCTTTAATTTGCCATGAGTGCTGCAAACATGTCATAGGGCTCTGCGCTCCCCCGAGACCTGACCAGCTGTGCTCTTCCGAAATCCCTAATAGCATTGGGAGATGAGAAATGCACCATCTAGCCCACTGTTCTATGACTTCCAAAAACTGCAACAGGCTTGTTCCTGAGAGACCATGATGTACAAACCGCATGGCCCCCAAAGTTTCAGGATAAGAGAGACTCTCAAGATTGAATGACCTGTTACAAACTAATTGCCCTTGAATGTTTCTACTCCATCCACCTTAAACCTACTGACAGCTGCAGCCTGAGCAGCTCCCCCAAGGCAGTGAGTGCCCTGGATTGTCTTTCAGTATCTGAAAACCACCACTCAAGACGGACCCTTGAACCTGGTGGGGCCCAAGGGATTTTGTAAACGAGGTTACTCCTGTCCCACAGCTTGGATCTTGATCGCTACTATCACTAAAAAAGAGACATCTCTCCCTTTGAGGTGGGCAGCTTTGTTTTTGACCTTGCAGCGCCCTCTGCTGTTCTAATTAGCCCATCTCCATAAATAAGTCATACTGGCAGTTGACAGAAAATAGGTCAGGGGAGGAAAATATTCTTTGTTCAAAACTTAAGTCAAACAAAGCTGCTGTTTCTGTTCCCATGCCCTTCTCAACCGTGAGACTAGCAGCTGCTTCTCTGTTGGCCTAAAGGGCCCATTCTCCCCAGTCACTCAAAGAGAACTGTCTTTGGGGATATGAGGCAGCACCCTAAAAGAGTAGATGGACATTCTCCTGTCAGCAAAAAGTTTAATGCAATAGTAAAGGACATGGAGAAATTTCTTTGGATGAATATGGACAAGCATATCTCTTTTTCATGAAAAAATAGAAACATGATTAAAATGAAAAGGCTGAGAAACACCCGAATGTGAGGTAATGAAAGTGAGTGGTCTAGAGAGAGGGTTTCTTCATCACTTTCTTCCTGCGCCACATTCCATTCCAAGACTCCCGGGACAGACCTGGGCTGATGGATAACAGGAAGCATGCCGGGGAGACGAAGGTCCAGCAGTCGTCTCTCATCCCCAGGGCCTCTGTTTTGGGGAAAGATCTTGCTGAAGGCCCTTTGGCCGAGAACAAGAATGAGGAACCCTACCAGGTTGTATTACCCTCTACAAAGCCAGCGTCTGAAGGAAAGCTGTGTGGAAAAGGGAATACTCCAGGGTGTTGCTGTTGCCATCTCTGGAGCAACTTGTGGAAAGAAGAATCTTGGTCCAACCAGGTCAGTGATACCTTTTGTGATGGGGTCGTGTGGGACCTGGCCTGACTCTGGCCAACCAGATATCTCAAGCCTTCTGTAGGATCTTCTCTCCAATCACTGAAAAGGGCAGGGAAGGCAAACAAGTTATATCTCACCTACCAAGGCTAACAATTGTTTGTGGCCATCTGGAGCATATTGTTAAAAAGAATTGTGAGGCCACATTTAGTCTCAGAGGAAAAGAGTGATGTGTCTGTTAGCAGTACCTATCATGGGAGCAGGAACAGGAGGTAACACCACACCATTTAGCATTTACATCCCTGCTCTAGATGTCATTCCTATAATGAGTCCTGCAGAGACAGAATAATCAGAGCCAACTCTCTGTTGGATTATCCTTTTGGTAAAGGGCAAATTTTTTAAATCTCTGTCTTTCCCTTGTCTTCCCTGGGATCTCATGAGCCATTTCCTCCACTATCAATTGCTGTTGCCTGCAGCCTAAGAAATAAAATGTTAAAAATTAATTAAGATGCTCTGTATCTTTCTCTAAAATCTTAAACTATGTGCCAACCTCAAATATCTCCCTTGAATGGCATACCCACTGTTTAACAGGGATAAGCATACTTGGGCTGACCAATAGAGCCTCTAGGGATGAGGACTACCCAGGGAAGGTCCTTGTTTTTCTGAGTCACATGAAGAAAGCAGCAGAAAACAGGACTGGGACGCAGGTGTTCTGAGTTCTAGCCCCAGCTCTTCCTCTACCTACATACATGACCTTGAGCCAATTCACCCCTCAGGGCTTTAGCTTCTTCATCTTCAAAATGAAGACATCGGCCCAGGCAGTTGCTAAGTTCCCTTCCAGGTCTTACACTCTAGGATGCTAATGTATAAAGCTACAGATCTCATCTGAGAGAGTTATTAGTTTATATTTCCCTGTGTGTGTTGCTTGAACTCCTCATTGCCCGGCAAGGGGGAAAAGCAAAACACACTTCTTCATTGGGAAGTAACATAATTTCTTGATTCAATATGTGTGACTCATCAGAGCCTGGAGATTCACGCCCAGATGCCAACTTGAAATCCAGTTATTATTGCATCTGGGAAAGAAAAAGTGCTGAAAACAGCCTTTGGAAAAAAAACATAAATTTGGTCAAAAAAAAAAAAAAATAGAAAGGCCCTGCATAGCATGATAACATTTTGATATCTTATTTATCATCTTCAACCTCAAATCTTCTCTGCCCCTCTCATATCTCTGCTCTGAAAGAGGGAAGGAGAACAGGACTTTTCCAGGAAAGATGGGCACCTGTGGGGAACAGAGGGGTGTCTCAGGCTAGAGAGGAAAGAGAACAAAGTTGACGCTACATCTCTTTCAACTATGCTGACGCTTCTGGTTTTTGTAAAGGTACTCACTCCTGTGTGAATGGGATTAATATGAAACTGACATTTGGAGCCTAGACTGGAGGAATCATGAAACTCAGAAAGTAATAACTGGCAAGATTAATTTTTTTTTCATCTGAAAATTGTCAGAGAGATATTCAAGTGTGCCTTAAGGAATAGGAACAAGAGATGAATGTTTAATACATTCAACTTAACAAATATTTATTAAGTGCCTGTAGGCCAGTTTCTGAGAAGAAGTGGTCATTGCCGCAAGAGAGGAGGGGGCTTGGTCAGTGGCCAGAAACAGGATGCACAACAGATGTACCTTTGAGACCTGGACGTGGTCAACTGCGTGCAGCTCTGCATAAGTCACCTAGCTTCAGGGGGAAAGAAGATGTGTACAACGCATGGATAATCTAAAACACCAGGTAATCAAAAATGTTATTTTATGATTGGCTTAAGCATGTATTTCATTATTTTATAGGGCAGGTTTATCTGCCCAACTGTAAGTTTTCTTGAGCTTATCTGTAAAGTCCATGGAGGGAAAGCTTTTCAAGAATCATACATTTCTGAAATCAGGCTCCCAGCAGTCAACATAGGAGAAGTGGCCATTTTTTGTGTTTCCAATAATGCAAAAAGGGGGACCTTGCATCCCTCCTATACTCAGTGCCCACAGGAATCTCCTTCCCAGCTGTAGGTCAGAACTGACAGTGAACTACCAGGCATTACGTTTCTTAGACATCCATACAAAGATCCATACAAAAAGGTGGGCAGCAACAAATGGCTTGTAGGTGTTCAAAATATGGGGGGTCTCAGCTGCCTGTGAAGCCAGAGAAGAGCTTTGGGCCTTCCTGATATGGCCTGAGTCCTGGGCTGCATTAGTAGAGAGAGGCAACCCTAAATGACCTTGCTCACAAAGCTGGCCCCCTATTGTACTCTTAATCACACTAGAGACAGGGTATGATCTGAGAAGAGGAAGTCATAGCCCAGCACCAAGAGGGACTTTTAGTAAAGGGCCCAGGCACTGTGTGAAGAGCTCTGAGAAACCCACCTTCGGGAAAGGGACTCAGTTAATAGTAAGCCTGGGTGAGTACCTCCATTCAGACCTCATGTGAGCAGAAACCCCTCCATTATCTAATACCTGGCCATTAGAGAGCTGAAACACTTGGCTAGGTGATGAATTCCCTTATCCGATGGGAAAAGACTGTAAAGATCCGGTAAGCAAGAGCCCGTAGTTCATGTAAAGGCATCAGCTCCTGTGGGAAGGAAGGAAGGAAGTAGGAAATTTACATTTGGAACCGGGACCGAAGTAAGAGTGAAATTTAGTAAGTACTAGCTTTAAACCAAAGGTGTCAGTTTATTTGGGTGCTTTTTTAATTATCTGGAAGCTCCAAAAAATGAACACTTCTCCCTGAGGATTTGGTTCCAAAACTCTGACTTCAAATTTCTAAAAAGATTAAATGTGAAGGCAGATGGTAGGCTTAGAAAACTATTTCTCTACATAACAAGTAGAGACCTACTTTGTTTGTTCGTTTGTTTGTTTTTTTGCTTACTTGTTTTATTCTATTTAGGAAATGGGGAGGAGTGCTAGACATTTGGGATAAAAACACTTGCACAGCAGTTTTAGATAAATTAAATCCAGAGAATCAAATCAAAGACTATCAACTCAGAAAGTCTTTTAAGACCACCTAACTCACCTCTTTAATTTTGCAAACGAGGACAGTGAAGCCCAGAGAGGTTTGAGAACTTGCTCAAGGACACACAGCTGAGCCTGGTCCCAGGCAAAGCCAAGATGACTCACACCTCTGACCAGGCCAGACCCAAAGGAGAAAAAGCATCATAGTCCTTGGCCATGGCAGCTTTGTTGGCACCCTAAACATCTCTATCCAGGAGTTAGTGAGCTCAAAACAGAATCCCAGAGTTCTAAAGGGAGATAAAAATCATCGTATGCCTTTTGGGGAGAAAAATCTAGCTGAAATAGAAACAATAGCAGAAGTCAATATTAGAGAAAAGGGGCAGCCATCTGCAGACTGAGGCAGGATGTAAAATACCAAAATGAAAATGCTGATCTTGTCTTCAATGACGATGGCCATCAAATACTACTTGTAAGTTCTGCCAAGCTAATTTCTTTCCCAGTGGGAGTTCATATTCTGTGATAGATTGCATCAGCTGTGCAATTCCTGTGGACCACAGAATATGTATAACAGAATCGGCTTGCTGAGCCTGCTGTTGTCTTAAAAGGGCAATCATAGCTCTGAATATGCCTCTCGGCCCTGAAGCTCTGGGCTCCTGGAAAGAAAGATACTATCACTTATCCTGTCTTTGAGGCTTGGAGGTGGAAGAAAATATTTAGTTCTTGGAAAGCTCTACAAAGCTGGGTTCATTAAGTTGATGCCATAGGTTTTTGCAAAGCCCCTAAGCACAGTGTTCAGCAAATCGGTGGTTCTAAGATCACGTTTGGGAAGGGAACTCAGCTCACAGTGAATCCTGGTAAGTGGAGGAGAGCATTGAACCCTCTTCTTGAATTTGATTCAAGATCCTTTTTACTCCAACTAATGAGGACATGGCTTTTTGGCCCATTTTTGCTAATATTCAAGTCCTGCCTGGCTAAATGGTGCCCTCTCCCCATCCCCCAAGTGGTCCCATCGAGAAGGTGCACCCATGCATCTGAACACAGCTCTACTAAATTTTCACAAAATCACTTAACTCCCTCATCAGATTGGTTGGTGTCTGTCTCTTCTATTGCCCCCAAAGTGCTGCTGGTTTATCAGTTAGTGGAAGAGAAGTGCCCGAGGGCTTTTAGATTTTAAGTCATTGTGAAAAGAGGAATGTTAATGAGGTGTTTGGCTCCTTGGGAGGAAAATAATGATGATTTCTATGAAGCGCATACTCTGTGCTAGGCCATGTGCTGCCTGCTTTCTATTTCTTATCACATTCAATCCTTACACTAGCTCTGGGGGTTAGGTGCTGTTATTATCCTCATTGTATAGAAGAGAACTTTTTATATTTGTATAGAAGCACTGGGAGGTAGGATAACTTGTTCAAGTTGATTCAAGTAAGAAAGAAGATGTGGAATTTAATTCTTGGCACTCGGATTCCAGGGCTAAATGTTTATTAGTGTGGGGATTATGCTTGTGGGGAGGAGTCACCGATGCTTGGTATCTAAAGTTGCTAAAATAACCCCTAGACAAGTGTGTTCTCAGAAAGTAAAGCCAAGGATGGGTCCATAGGACCACCGCCACCCACTCATACATCCTAATTTTTATAGGAACGTCACTGAACAGCTATCATTCTCCCCACGTGACAGAGAAACTGAGGTGCAGCAAGTTGAAGAACTTGCCCTAATCCCCAAAGCCTGAGCTATTTCAAATAACTCCAACAACCTACCATCTAGATTGATTGATTGATTGATTGATGATTGATTGACTGATGGCAACAATCTAACTGGCTATTAGGTGAAGCTTGATTAAATTTTTCCCACAGTTCCTCTCCCTTTTCAGAAATAACCATATAATTGTATCATCACACAACACTGTATTCCTGCCTTTGTGCTTTCCCCTGGGAGAGCAGGATCAATGACTCCCAGAGCCTGGTGGATGGGTCTTGGCAGTATTTGTAAAGCAGTGTGTGGGGGTGTGACTCAGAGCGGATCTGCAAAACTCTTCTTTGGAAAGGGAACGAAACTGACCGTAAACCCATGTAAGTTTAAATAGCTAATGCTTCCAAATTTTTCTCTGGAACCCTGATCCTAAATTTTTCATTGTTTTATAACCGAAATCCAAACCACAGCAGACTCCAATTCGAACAACTGTTAATGTGTTCCTACCTTATGCAGGACACTGCTGTTACCCCTCAGATGCTATTTTATCTAACAGATGAGAATGACAGTGATAATGGAGCATTGAACTAAGGAGTCAGACTGTTGGAAAGCTTAATTTCTGATTATAACTGGTAGGAGTTTCCATGGAACTAAGGGAACATGAATTAACTCTCAGAGCCTCTTTTTTCTTCCTCTATAAAATGGAGAGGCAATTCCTACTCCTGCTTTCTCAAAGCAGGCCCGCCATGAGGGGATGTCAGCACATTTCCACTAAAGCGACAATAGCGTAAGGAAAAAGGAGGGGCCCAGGTGTCCAAAAACTCTACCACCAGAACCTCATTATAAAGAGCTGGTTTCATCAGGAGGATTCTTGAATGACAAGTCAACATTTAGGTAGATATCGAAGGGAGTTTGGGCAATTTGTTTTTGTAGAGTCTCGTGTCACTGTGTGATGCTGGAGCCGGTAATAAGCTGACGTTTGGAAAAGGAACATCTCTGAGTGTTAGACCAGGTATGTTGTAAAGAAGATCGCTTGTTTCTAACTGTAAGCCACCATTCTTAGAAATTCAGTGAAGGATCACTGAATTATTCACCCAGTTATTACACCTTTAGGGGCTTGGTGCCGTGTGTTTTTCTGGTGAAAATAACAATGAGGGCAGCCTCTGACTGGAGCCGCTTGAAGACTTCAACACCTTTAAGCACTTGGAAATGTTAAGCTTGCTTTTGTTATCGCTGGAGATGCGAGTCTGACAAATGGAATATGAATTGAAGTTTTAGTGTATAGGAGTAGAAAGCATTTAGAAAGAAATGGGAAGAAAGATAAGACAGATTAGATAAAAGTACACGGTATTGGCAGGGGGTGTACAAAGAATACAACTTGATCCAAAAAGGAACAGTAAGATATAGCTCATTGATCGAAACAACTGACCGACTACTCTTGTGTTGTCTACCTTGTCTTCCCAAGGCCTCCATGTCGATGTAATTAGGAAAAAAATTGTCTAATCTCTGTAACTCTCAAAATCTTGGAGCCAAGCTAGCTAGGTAAAGCCATGTGAAATTTTCTGGTGCCGACATTGATAACAAGCTGATAATTAGAGAAAAGATATGATTAAAAGCAAATATTCAAAATAGCCGGAAAGATCACAAACTTCTGAAAACATGCGTAGGGCACTGCTACCCATTGTGCTTCTAGCTGATACATTTTTATCCTTGCCCCGGCTAAGCTCTGTATCAGAGAAGCCCCTTTTGATATTTACTCATTTCTGTGCCTCTCGGTGAAAAAGTAGCAACAAAGGTTGGAAATGTGAGAGAAAAATTCCCTAATCCAAATGCAGGAACAACCCTTCTCTCTCCTTGCAATACCCAGAGGAATATTTTAAGTACTGCCCACCAATCTCAAAACAAACCTAATTTCAGTTAACTTGAATGTAACTAAAATTTTGCTCCATGAGCGAGTCAATTTACTACAATGGAAGCTCATTCCAGAAAACTGTTTGGAGTTTAAGTTTTGCTTACAATTCCTAAGAGATACCGGCTACCCCATGAGTACCCCAGAGTAAAATTTCTTTCATGGCCAAATCATTAGCCATATTTGAAAGGCTAGTATCAGGATGTCCTAGTATTATGTTAGCTTCAAGTGACCTTCTTGACATCCCTTATGCTTAAAACAGCATAAGATTTAAAAAAGCATTTCCATGCTGACCTGTGTTGTCCAGTTACTAACTGGAGTCTAAAGAGCAGTTGAATCAGCTGCTATGTCTCCAAACTGGGTTGGATATTTGGAGTCCTCCAGATATTAGAAATGATAATCAGGAAAAGCACATGCCATTCCATTTTTATTTATAAATCTCCCAGAGAACTGTTATAAATTTTCTCCCAAAGGTTTTATATTCATCCTCCTTTCAGTTCCTTTATTTGTGATGTGTACAGAGATGAAATATTGGTTGAGATTCAAAAAACATCAATGAGATTTACCTTAAGCTTTGCCTGTCAGAGAAATCTAAGAGCTAAAGAGATGGGAAGCTGACATTTTGGAACTAGATTTAAAAAGAAAATCCAAATTAATCCCAAGGAGCAATGCTCAGTAGATAGTTATTTAGACATAAGCACTGCAACCCTGAAAGCCAAGTTGCACAGTTGGCTGGACTGGCCCTATCTCGGGCTTGCCTAGAAGAGTAGTAATAACTTGTTTGTCCCAGCCTGGTCTTTGGAAGAGAGAAATATCAACCTCCAGCCCTAAAAATGCCTGTAATTTGGTTTATTTCAACAGAGTTTATCATTACACACGGTGTTCTGGAAGTAATCGAAAAGTGCATTAGTAGATCCTGCAAATGGAAATGAAATGTAAATTTAGATTGTAAATATATGACTGCAGGAAATAGCAAGTCAAAAAGATGAAGAGATTAGAAACTTGCCATGTTTCTCTAATCCTAAAAGGATGTTTCTATAAATAGTTTAAAACTATTGAAGGGAAGGGGAGAAGAATACTGGCAAACAGATTTTCTCCTAATCCTCTTCACTTTGCAAAATTGGAAATTGTTTTTCAATCAAATTTCCTGAACAGTGGAAAGAAACCATTTCTGTTTTCAGACTAAAGGGCACATGGTTGGGTTTCTCCTAGAACTGATCTTGAGAAAGGCTCCCTGTTGGTGAGCCTTTAGCAGCTAGGGGTAGGGGAATGAGCACAAAAATAACTGCAAGTAAGTGTGCAGGGATGACAAGGTCTTACAGGGCAGGATCTCTCTGGATTTTCTGCCTGGCCTTCTAACCTTCCCTGTTTTAGCCCAATCGATTAGGTCCCAGACAAACAGGCCCTAGGAATCAAAACAGAAGTTGTAAGGAGGAAGCCAGCTCAGCTTCACGCAGGAGACCTGGCATATTTTGACTTTAAAGGTTCCTTTAATCCAGCAGTTTTTAGGGAGAGCTGTGTAAAGGCTGAAAGAAAGGTTTAAAAAAAAGTTAGAATTCTATGAAGTAGTAATAAAGATGTTAAATGTTTGACTGGTAAAGAGATTAAAATTCTGGTACATGTCTACAAAGGAAACTAAAGAAGATTCTGTCAAGGAGAAAATAGGCAGCCCCAAACAGACACCCACCTAAACTATCTGGCTTGGGAGATTCGGGCCATTGGCCGCAGCATCTCAGGTGCTGGGAGAGCAGATCAGGTGCCCTCCTCAAGGGGGAGTGAGTGGAGCCTTGTATGTGGTTTGTGTAAAGCTGTTTGCTGTGGTGTAACTCAGGGAGGCCAAAAGCTGGTATTCGGGCAAGGAACCAGGCTGACCATCAACCCCAGTGAGTATGAAAGGGTGAAGCTACGTGGGGCTCCCTTCAGCCTTTTCCTTTCTAAGCCATGTCCTATGAGCTGCCCTGGAGGGAAAAGACTCATTTTGCCAGGTTCACCAATAGAGAAGCAGATAGGGAAAGACAAAAAGCCCTCCAACTTCTCCCTTCGAACATGTCCCTGTAAAAGCTCTCTCACTCTGCTCCCCTTCTGCAATCAGTTTCCAGTCAACCAGAATCTAGTGAGTTGATGCAAGCAATTTCAATAAAAAGCAGAAACACAGTCCCGAAGTGCAATAAAGTAGAAACTGCTTGAGTACCAGCCAGGGGTAGACCATGAGAGAAGAAAAAGAGATGAATGACTGAAACCAAGGCAGCAGCTTAGACATAAAGAGAAGAAAAGCAATACAAATGTTAAAGATAAATAATGTATATATTTATCAGGGCTCCACTGCCTTCTGGAAATCCAGCTCCCACCTGCAGCCGCCTTCTGGGCTTATCAAATAACCTAGAGTTAAGTGCAAGGTTGCAGATCAAGACCATATGGACCTCCAGGGCCCTTTTGTAAAGAGCAGCTCCTGTTCCTGTTTTTGTAAAGCGCCTCCTGAGTGTGAGAATAGTGGAGGTAGCAACTCTAAGCTGACGTTTGGAAAAGGAACTCTCTTAAGTGTGAATCCAAGTAAGTTTGAAGGGATTATGAGGATGGGGGTGGGGGATGTGAATGCAAAGCACTTCTTTCTGCTAATGGAAATGACTCCCCCCCCCAAAAAAAAAAAATCCCAGGTTAGTTTCCAAATCTAATGTTTATGGTGGGAGGGTATGGTCCCCATCATTGAGATTAGAACTCCATTGTACAAAGACTAAATTACCTTCAGCCGAAAACATTTCTATCACCCATCTTAAACAAGATTATCGGTATAGGGAGAAAAATTGAATACAGGATCCTGAGGGAGTCAGCTAAAGCCAGGAAATGTTTGCCAAAAAGATAGAGAGGAAATTGGCATATTGTGACTATGCAAATTCAGTAAACCAAATATAAATCTTCCTGATGCAGATTCTAAAACTCCTCTAAATTTATCTCCTGAAATAATGAGACCCTGTTATTTTATTAATGAATGCTGGAAATTCTACAGATTTCTTTTCTTCTTTCTCCCTTCATTTTATCTGTCTTAAAGGAACTGTTCTCAATCCCCAGTTCGGTAACCAAGGTCTCTATGGGTAGACTGTCTGGTTATCTTGGGCAGAGCCTTTAACCCCACTTTTCCCTCAGTTACGAAAATCAGTGACTAAGCCCCCAACACCACCACTACCACTTTACTTAGTTCAACTGCAGAACGGGGGAATAATTCATTTGTCCTCTGAGTCACGAGAATAGAGCAGTACGTTCTTTCCCTCAAGTACACTCCCACCTTTCCACAGTGGTAATAATGTGCGTAAGCACTTGAAAACGTTTAAAATGCTGTATATAAAAGTAACTTCCTTACTTTTATATTGCTATTGGCACTTCATAAAAACCTGTGTTTCTGGTGGGCTTCCGAGAGCCGTGCTCATAAATTAATGCTGGGAAGACCGATGTTATCCGATTTGAGTAAAATGGAAACGGGGAAAACCTGCTGAAGGACCCCTGTCTCCATTTAACATAGCTAAGCGCCCTGGTTGCTGAATTTCATTTATTTAGATCTGCTTTCTATGATGAAGACAGAGTGCAGGACCAGGAGAGGTGTGTTAAAAAAAAACACAGCCCAGTCAGAGCTTTTGAAAAGAGTGGCTGGGGCGGGGGGTTGCAGTGCAATGCAGCCAGCACTGCAGGAGTTAATGCAGCACTGGTAGCAGACAGTTTGGAATGTTCTGGGATGGGCCCTGCCTGAAGAACACGCAGTGTGGTTAGCCATGAAGTTGTCATGCGCAGAAGTGGCTTGCAGGGCAAAACCAGCACACGTCTGCAACAGGAGCAGTGAATAATCCATGACATTGTTAAACCCCATGCACTCAGCAGTCTCTGGGGTTCTGTCTAATTAAAGCTTCAAGGGAGTTCATATGAATATCCTGGGAGACTCAGGGAGGTCACTTTTCAGAGGGTGGGGGCCGAGGCCAGAGGCTAGGTTTTATCTTTAGTGTCTTGCTAGAAACACTAGGGTAGGGCTCTGTAGTGGGTTTTCCAGGATGCACGAAGAAGCTGGGAGCCCCTCTCAGCACTCGTTTGGCCTCTACACTTTAAAATGTGGACAAGAGGCCAGGGAGTTTGACAGCCTAACCATACAAACGAAATATCTGTGCAGGGCATGTAACCTTCCAGACCTCTAGACAGTAATTGTATGCCAGATTTTCCACTCAATGGACTCTTCATGTGACGGAGCTTCAAAGCAAGGCTGGAGTACATGATTAACTTCTGCTTTCCCTCAACCAGCAGAACACAGAGATTATTGCCACAGCAACACTTTAGTGCCATTTGAAGGCTTCAGCTGAGGGCAGGCATCTGACTTCTCTCATGTCCTGATGGTTTGGTAGCTGAAGCAGGATATGGGGAGTTCTTTAAACCATGATGCTGTGATATAGGAAAGAGATGGGAAGACGTGTTTGAAACCCTGACTGCTGTTATTAAAGCAGATAGACACTTCTTCGTCGCTAAATAACAGCCTTTTTCTCTCACTCTTTTTGTTTTGATATGCAAGCTAAAGCTTTGACCCTTTCCTGATAAGTGGTTGCTTGAAGGGGTGACTAGAGAGACTAGCACAAATTTAGTCAAGACAGTTGAAGAGTTTAAAAGTTGAATGCAATTAAAAAGCTAAATATTTGTTTTTCGTCTTCTTTGGGGATAGGGTTTGATCACTATTGTGCCAATAATGACACTGCCTGAGTTTAGTTTCTTACCCCTCATGTGGCATCCACCAGACACAGCTGAGGAAAACCCCAGGCTTCCTATGGTTGTGACTGTGTTTGGTCAAAGGACGAACTATACAGCAACCCCAAGTAAATATGCAAGAGCCTACCTCTAACAGAGGCCTCACTTTACCACTCTGACTGCTCTGTAAGGTCAAGACACCTCGGGTGAGACTGTAGGGTGACCAGCTATCTCAATTTTCCTGAGATTGAGGGGCTTCCCAGGACAAAGGTCTTCCATTGCTAAACCCAGAACATCCTCCCAGATAGTTAATCACTGTAACTTGGTTGTAAACTTTCTGTGAAATACCACTAACATTTTACCAGGTTCAAGACTAACAGAAAAGTTACTCGTGAAAAAAAGACTGAGTCAAATGCGTCCATCCTTTCCATTTCTCATGCCCAGAGGACAGTGTTTCATGAGGCTGGAGCCTAAACCTCATCTAATTCTAGTCAGCTTCCAAAAAGCTGAGGACTTTTCTCCTGTCTCCTTGTAATCAATTCACTGTCATCAGAAATATGTGACACCTCGAAGGGAGGGGAGGACATGTCTTGAAAACTGATCTGAGAAACTGTCCTGAAAATGATGCTGTAAAATGGAAATGAGACCTTTAGAAAGAGAGATGATGAGCATGAGAAATCAGTAAGCCTCGGGATGGAAACCGGAGGAAGAGGAGAGAGATGGTAGGCAGAGGGAATACAGCAGGTCAGTATCCCAAGACCAGGCTTAGAAATAAATGGTCCTTTGATCTACATTGGGAAGAAACTCAGTCTCAGAAATCCAGGTCCCTTTGGGTGAGTTTCTTCTCCCCAGAATTAAAGAGGAAGATGGCTGTGAGCCTCAGCAGTCCCCTGGGGTTCTTGTAAAGGCCTCTACTACAGTGTTAACACTGGTGGGAGCAGCTATGGAAAGCTGACATTTGGACAAGGGACCATCTTAAATATCCATCCAAGTAAGTGTAACAAGACACAGCAGCATACTGGAAATTCTGGAATTTCACCTTTGGTGTCAGGTTTGAGAGAAATGTATGTTGCCTGGGAACCAGATCTTGCTTGAGGTTAACTAGTAGCCTCCAAGGTCTTGTCCCTTCTTTAATCTTAATATTAATAATTCCCTTTTGGACCCTGAGCCTTTAGGTCTATCCCCCTGCCCCTGAGTAAAGCTGACCTTGACCGCGGAAAGATAGAAAAGAAGATTTGCTGCTTTCAGAGCCTTCTCTGGAGATGATACCAAACTTTGGTTCGGGGGGTGGGTCACACTTTCCAACCAACTCCCCTGAGTAACCCATTCTAACATTCAGTACCATCAGTCTTAAATTCTTGGCTCAGCTCAGGCTATTTCCTCCGGTGTCCAGAATAGAGAGGGATATTCGAGAGCAGAGTTTAAGTAGGTAGGTGGCATTCAGTTCAGAACAAGTTTTAAATGAAAGCAGAGAGAGAAAAAACAAAAACTGAATAGGAATCTGAGGTCTTAATTCAAATCTCTCTGTATTCCCTGTATGTCTCCTGCTGCATGTATAGATACAAAACTACAAAAAGGAGGGAGGAGTTGGAAAGAAATACACATCCACTGCGTCCGCTTCCATCTCTGAAACCACCAGGCAAAGGAGTACAATTTTTCCCAAAGAGTTTTAGATACAAGGCTGAATACCCTTCTTGTGGTGACTTACTTGTATCCTCGCTGATAATTAGAGCAGATAGAAAAATTTGGCTTTGGTGTGTTTGCAGCTGCACCCCACCGGGAAGAGAGAGAAACTGTTTTGTTTTTTTAAGATTCCTTCTGCCAGTCATTATAAAACGCCCTGCTGCAGGGAGAAGCGTGACAGCTCTAAGAAGCTGATATTTGGAAAGGGGACACAGTTAACAGTGAAGCCAAGCAAGCTGGAAAGACCCAAACTCACAGTGATGCCTCATGTCTTTTTGCATTTTAGGCCTTTTGGCTCTTTCTGGTGGACATTCTAATGGAGCCAAAAGGAAGTGGATCAGTGAGAGTCTGGAGCTCCGTGGGTGCCCAGAAATGAGAGGCAGGAGGGCAGGGGGAGTTAAAAAGTAGAAATAGGTGTTTCATTGCAGCTTGATTAAACTGAGATGGGGAGGTAGACATCCAGAGAAGGGTATCATCACACCGACTGTGGTTGCAGGGCACTCTGTTTTCCCAGGCTCTCCGTCAAGGGCAGTGTCCTTCCCATCTTGCCAAAGGGAGCGGAATCCAATCCCTGCACCTTTGTGTAGGCAGAGTCTATCAGGCAGACAGCATAGCCCCTATCCTGTGTGTGCAGAGGAGGTGGTCTGATATCGCTGTCTTTATCTGCTCCACTGAATGGCAGCATCCATTCACGTCAGGTAACTGTGGAGCTAGAATGTGCCAGTGCTGCTATGAGGCTGATGTTGGGTTGTTATGATCATCTCGAATGTGTGAGATATCTCCAAGGAAAGCCTGGTTCTAATGAACGAGGGGCAGGTTGGACCAATATTGCCTAGTTTTTGTTGAGTTGTTCCAAGCCCAGTAATGTGGAAGCCAAAGCTGAGAGACTGACATTCGAGTTTGGGATCCCTTTGACTAAAATCTGCCAAAGGGCTCTGAAAGGCCAAAACTGCCTTGAGAGCTCTGCTTTTGTTGTCAGCTCTCTGGCAGTTGTCACTTCAGCAAAACGCATCCACTTAGAAAGGTCAGCTCTTCACTAGCCAGACAAATGAGCACAACATATTGACCAGAACTAAAGAGCGGGGAGCCCAGATCTCAGCCTCTGAGAGGCTGGCATTTCCAGCCTTTAAATCACAGCATGCTGGTGAACATATGCTGTCTCAGAGAAAGCAGATCAATGGTGCCTGAGGACCTGGTGTCACGGAGTGAGGACTTGGGGATGAAAACGAGATGCAGATTGGGATGTTATGTGGATGAGGGAATAATAGAGAAGAGAGGAGGAGACAGAAATTGTAATGACACCGAGGTGGAGAAGCACACGTTCCCAGCAAGGTTCCTACCATCCTTGAGAGAACCTGGCCTAATTGTGGCTCTACACTTACAGATCCCATCCCATAGCTCTCTGAGATGCTTTTGAAGTGGCATCAAGAAAGGCTAGCTCTAAGATCTCTTAGAATCACCTGTCAGTTATTGCAAAGGGTTGGGTGGCTGTGCGACAAACTCCTACACGTTAACGTTTGGGCAGGGGACAAGCTTATCAGTCATTCCAAGTAAGTCTCCCTGTGACTCTGCCTGTGGAGTATGTCTGTGTGGCGGGGGGGCGGGGGATGAGATGTGCTAAGAGTCACATGCAGGGGATTCTAGTGGCTGTGCAGGTGGCATGGTGGTTGAGGAGATCCAGATATATTAACTCTGATCGGAAAAAGAAGGTCAAACAATGGCAAATGTAGATTTAATCCTTAAAAGGTAGCATGGACAGCTTGGGACTTGAAAGTGGCAATTTGAAAAATAAGTCGCCAACCTGTGTTCTCCGCCCCCACATTCTCACTGCATAAGACATAAAGGACAAGGTATGGGACAGAGCAGACAGTGGACACCGCATCATGGTGGTGTCAGGGAAATGAGGCAGCTTAGAGAGGAGCAAGGTGACCAGAGCCTCCTACTGAGTTAATTGGAGAAAATGAATTGTTCCAGAAATTTTACAAAGAAATAAAATCCTTCCTGGAGCCAAAAGTAGTAATAAGGAGATCTAATTAAAATGTACTTCAGCATCATATGATCATCAGGAGAGAAATCAAATCCTAAAAGGGAAGAATTTTTTAAATACCCAGGCATAAAACAAATGGACTTACACCTTTAATTAAGCAAGCCACACAAGATGCACATCAGCCTTCTCTTTAATCCCCTCTCAGGAGGACTCAGTCCCTCCAGCCACACATGGTCAAGGCTGCTATAAGCTCTCAAGTTCCTTTCCACTAATGTCCTTGCTCCTGCCCCTGCTCGGGGAGACAGTCTGCCTGCCTGTCAGTGGAACAGTGAGGCCCCAGTGTAAGTGCTGGCTCCCTCTTCTGCCCGGTTTTTGTTGAGCTTCCTATCACAGTGTAACACTGGTAGCCAGAACCTCTATTTTGGAAGAGGAACAAGTTTGACAGTCATTCCAAGTAAGTCAGAAAAATTTTCTATCAGCACTGTGTTGAGCAAACCCTTTATAAACTCCAGAAGGAATCATCAAAAGTTTGTTATTCTATTTCTCTGCTTTCTAAGTATAACTTTATCTGGAACATAGCAAAGAGCCCCCCCTCCCCCATCTACTCCAAGAATGATTGATACCATGACAGGTTTTTATTTTCCTGCCTGAAAATCCCTGGGAGCAGAGGGACAAACAATGTTATCTACAGACATGACCGTCCCCTAGCTCATCCCTCACATCTGCACTGAGCAGAGAAGTCTGGCCCTTTGTGGCATACATCATAAAAGCAGAGAATGGAGGGACAACTCTCCACCGAGGGAGAGAAAGTGGACCAGCCAGGCTAGGGAAGGGAAATGAGGCACTTCGGAGAGAACTGAAATGTAGGGTGATATCAAAAGATGAGAAAGATGACAGAGGAGTCCAGACTCACACCTGTGTTTAGACCCGAGGGAATTCACTGATAGCACCTGGAGAAAGAAAGAGGATTTTTGTTCTCTCTGAAGAAAAATTTGGCAGAAAAATCAAAACAGATCTCACATATAAAGCCTCTTCAAATTATAGCCTTTTATCTCCATTTCTCTCAGTTGTTGCAGCAGAAAATGGTATGAAGAGGTCACTGGTGGCTTTGGTAGTATAGAAGCATCGCGAGGAGGTGGTCACAAGAAATGAGGGATGGGGGCATTGCAGTAGAGTTTGGAGAATTTGGAGCAGTGGTTTTTGTAATGACTTAGAACACTGTGTCTAACTATGGAAACGAGAAATTAACCTTCGGGACTGGAACCAGACTTATCATTACGCCCAGTAAGTACTTCATCCTTGGTCAAGAAATCAGCTCTTCTTTAATTTCCAGGTCACCCGTGTAAAATTCTGGGGGTCATACCACGCAGGCTTAGAAAGAAGAGTTTCCATCTGTCCTTTTTCATAACTGGTAGAGATGAATGTCAGCCAAATATCTGAGTTTTCTGGGGAAACTCCTGTCTTGAATATTTAATTCAAAACTAGAAAATATGATTTACAATTCTGTTTTTGCTGCTGCCGTCATGTGTTATTGTGACATGCGATGAACATTCAGACAGAATGACTGCATCTTCACTTTTATTTTGTATGATAATTTTAACTTTGAGTACTGCAAGTGTTTGGAAGAAATGGTGGAAACATAGGCTCTCAAAGAAATAAGCAAGCCAGGAGACCCAGAGAGGCAGGCAGACAGAATGCCAGGCAGTATAATTTTACAAAACTAGTCCATGCGTGTCTGTCTTTGCAAAAGGCAAAGGGATTTGGAAAGGTGCTAAGAGCTGATGCTCTGGGTGGGGCTGGCTTCAAGGGGAAGCTAAGCACCGATCACAAAGGGAAAGATTAAACTTGGAAAACTTGATGGTGGAAGATGGTTGGGGGGCGGTGTTCCAGTGGAGTTTTCGGTGCTACAGCACATCTGCATTTAGTAAATTACAGTTTAGGCAAGGCGCAGAATTAACTGTTAAAAACAACTACGTCTAAAATAGATGGTAGAAAGATAGATGTAGATAGATGGATAGAGTGGATGTGTACACACACACACACACACACGAGAAAGAGAAAGAGTGAAATAATGTGAAAAACATAAGGCAAATAAATTTCTTGCACCTGAAATTAAAAGCCGTGGAAAATTCTAATATGTTCATTTTGTAACCAAAGACAACCTCACAAAATGGAAAGAAAAGCACACTGAAAGAGCAAGAGCTAGAGGGATGGAACATTTTCAAGTCTGGATTTCTCAACTGTCTTAACCGTTCAGTTACCTAGAGAAATCTTTTTTCTTTTTTCTGCATTAGAAATTAAAGGCATGAGTACTGAGGCTTCGGATGGCTCAGACTCAGTGAAAATTACATGACAAAGCGCCACCCAGCTAGGCTGGATAAAGCGCCCTTACACATCAAAGTCTTTTTCTTCTCCTCATTCTGCGTCTAGGGACAGGGAGCTCAGAGCTTCCTGGAGTTACAAAGCAAGACAGTGGCAGACTAGAGCTGTGGGATATGGGGACCTAGTGGTGGTCAATGTGCTGCCTGCCACAGATGCCATAGTAACTGCAAGCGTTCAGGTGAAAATGGAACACACGCCTGGGGAAAATGCCACACTCTCCTATGCCACTAAGAGCAACTCGTTGTAAGAATGCTTTACCCAGAGTGGCTCTGAACCAACTCAGAGCCCCAAATATTTGAAAATACATGGAAGCCAGCAAAATGAGCTCATTTCCAAGCAGCACGTCCAGAAATTCTCAGTAGTTGGTAGTAGTTATGGGTTTTGAAATTGGAGAACATCACAGCAGAGTAGAATTGTTTGGACCAAGGTAGGGGTATGATTAGGATTAATGAGGTGAAAGAAAATTCTGGCTAGAGAGCTAGAAAAGTCCTGAAAGAATAGATACACTAAACTTTTGAGTGATCCTTCTAGAGAAAAGTTGTAGAATTTATCCTAGTCCAAGAAGCAAAGAGTAAACACAGCCAAATTCCACACACAATTTACTTTTTCACATGTAGAATTTTCTGCAATTGGTACAATGTCCTTGGCTTCCCGACCAAATACTAGCAGGTTCTAAATGCAAAGTAGAGCAGTCCTCTGTTCTCAGGACCAAGTCACTCACCCCCACCCCAACACACACACACACACACACTGTTTTTGTAGAGGAGTTTGATGCTGTGTGAATGACGGAAACAAGCTGATCTTTGGCTCAGGAACCATTTTGAGAATCAAACCTTGTGAGTATAAAACACATTCTGGCCCCTTCTAATCCCAACCCAAGTTTTGTTACATATTGAATAGACTCTTTCTGGTTTAGAAGTATCTGATTTTAAAGAAGGAAAAAGTGAAATTTCAGGTGCAATACAAGCACTTTATTAGTGTGGTACACTTATGAAATTCCACGTATTGCCTTTAAGAGAGTTCATTACACCCATTAACTGGTGTGACCCACAGCTTAAAAATAGAATTTAAATTTTTTTTAAATGTCAGCATTTATGTGGACCACACTGCTTGTTGTCTGGGTGTCTCGACTTGTAAACTGGAAACCTTAATCTGTAGTCTTGAACTTAGAGATTTGACTTAGAGACTCTGTGACTTAAGGAGATGTGAGAAAAGATCCAGGTTGAAAGGCATTTCTTGATCACTGTCAGGAGAAAGCCAGGGCAGACAGTTTGGTGAGGCGACACTTGTGACAGGTGTCTACCCTATTTCTGTAAAGCTGCTGACAACAGTGAGAAGAGTGGCGGTGGAGACAAGCTGACTTTTGGGACAGGGACTCATTTAACAGTGAAGCCCAGTAAGTCTGAGAGGAAAGTGAGACCTTTATGTCTTTTCCTATGATGTGTTGTAGCCTGATGTTTGACTTGTCTTGTTTTAGATTCCAGATTTACGAACCATAGCGTCTTTCATGTCCCTTTAAATATTTGTGACTAAGGGCCTCCTTCCCACCATCCTCCCTACATAACGGGAGAAAGGAATCAACAGTGATGCAGTTGGTGGCCGTGTAATGGCACTTCCAGTCCTCATCTCTGTGCCCCTAGCCTTGGTTACGTGTGTTCTGAGCTTTTATAACACAACAAGGGAGAGACAGAAATGACTGGCAGCACCAGCCAGGGCTATGAGTTCTCCCCAGTATTTGTGGACTTAAGAGTAGCTGTAGAGGTTCTGAGAGGTTCAGGGCCTGGGTCTCTGGCAGAAAGATTTATGTAAAGGGTTGACCTGGGGTGTGAATACAGGAGGAGGTTCGAACCTGCTCACTTTTGGAAGAGGGACCCAGCTTATCATCCAGCCCTGTAAGTGCTTCTGCCGGGGACATGGGGATCTAAATGCAGTCCTCATGGAGATAGTTCTAAATTCTGCTGATGGGCCTCTGGTGCCACTGCTGTTACCAGCACCGTCCTAAGCTCATAGTAGGTTGTGAGCTGTGTAGATGAGGAAAATAATACAGTCCATGCTTCAGAGGACCCCTGGATGCTTTTGTGACTGTATTTGACTACAAGGCCATTATTGGGAATTCTGGGCTCCAGCAGACAGAGGATACCACTTAGGCCTGGGGCACAAACGTATGTGGGCCACTTTATTAGCAGCACCTTTGCAATGAAAATGGCTTTCATAGGAATGGTGGAAATAGCTAGGTAGATAGGATTTGATCGTTTCTCCTTTTCTGTCTTCATGCCCTCTTCTCTGCCTGTCTTAAGGACCTTAAATGAGAATAGTTATTAATCATTTGACTTCTGAGCCCCATCACTCATCAAGTCTGACAAGAGAGCTCCATTAACATTAACATAAAACCCAGAAAGAAAAAGGACAAAGAGCTCTACCCCCACTGTCTGCAGAGTTGAATTTGACAACTCCTCAGCCAACTAGCCAGTTGAGCTCAAAGAGGGCCATGAGCAGGTAGTGTTAGCTAAGCAAATATCTGGCCAGAGCCCTGCTGCCCTCGTAGGGGTTAATACTGCAGTGTTTGGAAATGGACCCCTGAGAACTTGCCCAGGCTGCCCATCTGAGAAGAGTTTATGTGAAGGGAGTTTTGAGTAAGGGAGTGGAGCGGGGAGACCAGACGGAAATTCAAACAGCAGGTTTTTGTTAGGGAACATCTCACAGTGTAACCACTGGCAGTGCCAACAAACTCATCTTTGGGACTGGAACGAGACTTCAGGTCACCGTTGGTAGGTAATGGGAACCATGCAATAGCTTAAATGTGTGTTCCTTTAAAACAGGGGTACTACAAAGGGGCTATCCTGTCTGGAGGTAGTGCTTTCTTCCTTACAGTGGAAGTGAACTTACTGAGGATACCTACATTCAGTCAAAATTTGTGTTATTTTTATTTGTATTATTGAGGCATTCCTTTCCTCCTGTGAAAGCAGACTTCTCTCAGCCTCTTCAGCTTCTTCGGTCATCATTACTCTGTGTGTTTCCTTTGGAACAATGGGTTTGAGGATTGATTTATCATCAGGACTTTGTCACTCTGAGCAGCAGAATGAAGAGAGCATTCAAGCAGAGAATCCTGTTTCTTCTAATAACTTTTCAGGGCTGATGTGTATAAATGGGAGAGAAAAGGCTACGGTGGTAGAGTAAGCACAGGAAACTTGCTTGACAGCCTTTCCACTCAGCTTCTGAGGAGAATTGTTTGGTTAGACCATTGGTAGAGTAAAAGCAAAACCTTGACCCTCTGAAAACATGATCAAATGCCAACCCTCTGCCCCAGAGCACTGCCATGTTTCATTATTTACCAATGACAAAATGACTACGTGATAACTAACATGAAATTATATAGATGAGTAGTTTGCGTGTTTTGAACCCATAATTAAGATGCAAATTACAGAAGTTCTGGGGCAAGCCACCATGCCATACTGCATACATAGTGATCCCTAAAGACAAACAGTTTGTTTGGGCATGATTTGTTTGTGGCATGGGTTTATATGCAGTTCAGGAACCTGTTTGAAAGCCATTCCTATGTCTTAGAGTGCCCATTTGGGGTCTAGATTAGCTGTGCTCGGTGTGCTGCGAAAGTCCCACTTTTACTGCCTAGAAGCATTACAAAATGGCCTCGTTTCTGTAGAAAAAAGAGAATGAGATTGTTGTGTTTTCTGGCGTAAGTTGGTGCCTCGCCCCATTGTCTCTGCCATGCTTTGGAGCCTGACTGAAGTGTCCCACAGAGGTTTTTGTTAGAGGGTGTATTGCTGTGGCAATAATATCAATGACGTACACTTTGGAGCGGGGACCAGACTGACAGTAAAACCAAGTAAGTGAGGGGAGTGGGTGAATCTGGAAAGCCAACCCGAGTGAGTGGCCGTGCTATTCCGTGCAATTTTGGTGGGATTAAGATACTGCCACTCCCAAGAGGGTGGATGCACCTAGTTCCTTTGCACCCGAGCTGGTGGATGAATTGGTAGTTGATGAATTCTGGCAATCTTAAGAATCAGGTTATGATGGAGTAGAAATTTTCACTGGCTCCTTGATTGGCACTGGATATATAGAAATGCTAATGATAATATGCAGAACTCATATTCTGGGATAAGACAGCAAAAAGACCTAACAACTCAAAAATCAGGTTTTTCTCTTCTCCGAGACAAGTGCAATTAGCAATTTTGTTGTATTTTTGGTTTGTTTGTTGTCATTGTTGTTTTGTTATTCTTTTTAAGAACTATGGCTCCAAAAGTGGCATGATCCCTGGCCCTGAAAATAGCCACTCTCTGACCCCAATGGTGACAACCTGTACTAGGTGGCATGTCGCTGCCTGACCTTGCAATTGTCCATGTGTCTCAAGCACAAGCTGGCCATCAGAACCCAGTATCCTGGGAGCAAAGATCAAGCTCAGATCTATCTGCACAGAAGGCTGTTACTTTTAGAGAAAGGTCCTAACTCTGCCAAGGAGCTGGACACTGAGGCTCAAGATATTGAGACTTCCACTAAAAGGGAAGGTGCTCTCATCTTCTCAGTCTCCCCCTCAGTCCTTGCCACCCACTGATTATTGTATGGCCCCGTATGACTGTGTGAATTATGGAGGCAACCAAGGAAAGCTCATCTTCGGACAAGGCACTAAGCTCTCTGTTCGACCAAGTAAGTATTGGGATCTTAAAGACTGAATCGATAAGTGCAACTGAAGTACAACCCAGGGTGAATGGGAAGAAATTTACCAACCACTTTCTTTGCGGTGTCTTTCCTCCCTTCACCCACAAGCCGACAGGAGTGCTCCTGGTCTGTGCCCCTGGCTGTCCTCAGTCCAGATGGGTGCTTCCCTCTGCTGGACGTAGGAAAAGTCAACATGTAACATGATCCCCTCCGCAAGATGACGCTTCTCAGGAGTGATTGCCCACCTCACTGGGGTGAGCGGGCAACCTTCTCAGCAATGGTCTCATGAAAGAGGGCCCTGAATGACCCCAGGCTGTATGACTGCTGCGTGATTGGTTTTTAGACAATAGATTTAACAGAGGATCGCATGAGGAGAAGAGGCAGAGTGGCAGCTGTGAGGGGTTTTTGTTTAGGAAAAATGCACTGTGGAACTCAAATACCGGGTATGCACTCACCTTTGGCAAAGGCACCTCACTGTTGGTCACACCCGGTGAGTTCTTCTGGTTAACAAATTATCTTTTCTGGAAAGAAATGGGACCTGTTGAAACATAGCTGAATTTAATTGATTCTTCTAGCACGCAGTTGTTAACTATGTCAGATGTGTGACAAGATATGAATACATGTTTCCCTGGAGGCTGGATTTGGTTATCGGGTCTATGGGCGGTTTGATAAATTGTAGTAATACTGCAGTCAGTGCTTCTTGAAGGTCCACCAAGCACGTCAAGGCATTGGGAAAGGGACAGAGATAAGAAGGAAAAAAGCTTTATGATAAAGACAGAAACAGACCGATGAAAAAGGAGGCTACCAGAGCAGCGGTATATAGCCAAGGAAGCATGTCCTTAACAGATAAGTGATGAGGACCCAGTTGAGTTTATGACCGGTAGAAATGAAAAACCCAGCAGAACCTGGTAGCAATGAAAAACCCGGCAAGTGAACTTGAGGACTCAGGTGAGGGGAGGGCAGCGGGAGTTACAAGTTTCTAATGGCAGAACGATAAAACTTTTTCTGGAGAGAGGACAGCCCTTGGTGTGTCATCTCATGGACAGCCTTGTTCTCCACCTCAAGGACAAAGCAGTTCCCCACATGGACTTCACCCCTTTATCTTGCGTGGCTGAGTTGACTTTATGGGAAGAACAGAGAATCCCAATACCTTAGAAGGCTCCCCACCTCCACAAAATTATCTGTGATAAAGCAAAATGTTTATCTGAGTTGTGAAGCTGTCAGGGAGAGGGTAATAGAGATGAATTATAGAAAGCAACACTGAAAATTTACAGGCTATCTCCACACTTGCAGAATTCAGTGTTTTTTGGCTTTGCTTTCTTTTCCCCCCTATTAGAATTACAGAAACTGAGGTGCTTTTCGTGCAGGCACACTGTTTGCAGAAATGCCTGCTATCTCGCATTTCAGTAGTATTTCATCATTGGGCTTACCACCAATTTCATCTATAATCCTCTGTGCCTGAATCAGGTGTGATAATAAGGTAATGGGACTGATTTTGTTAACAAATAGAGTTTTTATAATTAAATGAATGTCCCAGTTTAAAACCACTCAACTCGAAGTGGCTCACACTTTAGTCCAACCTACTGTCCATTGCTCACCTCCTCTTTTGATTCTGCCCTCAAAGGTCAAGGCACATTCTTTTTGTAGCATCCATGATGGGTTTATCTTCTGAAGAAGGATTTCTTATGTTAATAACCAAAAGCCTTTCAGAGACATGACTTATAAATAAAAGAGAGACTCAAACTAGTTACTAGGACTATTTTGTTTCCAAAATGAGATATGACTATAAAATAATGTCATTGATGTATCTGTGTGGCTCAAAAAGTGACTTTCATAGAGAATCTTACAGAAAGTACTTCAAAGAGTTCAGCAATCATTTAAATATTTAAATACTGATATGTTTGTTAAAACAGCCTCTTTACTTAATAAACACACTTAAGATCAACATAGCACGAGGTTAAGAAAGTTTGGCAAACTCAGACCTAATCAAAGCAGTGAAGACTTTCTGTTTGAACTGAGGTATTAGCTCAAATAAATTCCTTTTAGAAAAACATGAAGTCAAGACCTTCCAACAGGGAAAGTGCATATGCTGTCCTACTAATTGACAGCAAAGTTATTCCAAGAAATGGTAAACTTATATAGGTTTACGTAGAGCTATATAACACTGTGACTACTTCAGGAAACTACAAATACACCTTTGGAGCAGGCACCAGGCTGCAGGTTTTAGCAAGTGAGTACTATAAGCAATACAGACTTTATTTAAAAGTTGCCGATGTTTGAGGTGCAAGGGAAGGTAAAATAAGAAAAACACTCATTATAATCCATGGAGGCAAAAATGACTACTATCTGAAGTGGCAATTCTGGATCACTGTACTCTGGACAGGAGAGGTGAAGGAGAGCTCTGAGGCTCACCAGAATGGACTTAGTTCTCATACCAAAAGAATTGTATTATCATCAGAAAAAAATATTTATTAGCTAAAGACCTTGAGAGACTCTTCTAAACATAGGAATTCTGTGTTCTTTATTCTTTTAAAACTGTGTTACCATTCAACATTTTTCACTCGCTTTTCCTACCCGTCTTTATGCCTGTCTCCCCTGTCCAACTTTGTCTGGACATCCATCCTTTAAGAAACTATCATGCCCACTTCTTAGCCTGTCACGTAAAGCACTCTAAAATCTGGGCCCTTTCTGTTCTCCAAATTTATTTCCAACTATTCCCTTTCACAATGCTCTGCTCCAGGCAAACTGGACACGTACTTCCCCTGAATGCTTGCACATGCTCACACCTGTACCTCATCTCCATAAATCAGACACCATGGATGCACCATTGAAAACAGACTTGTGTATCTAAAACAAGTTGTTTCTTAGCCAGGAGACTAAGCGCAGGTGTCATCAGACTTAATTTTTTAGGGAGATCTTTAGAAATTATGCCCCTTTTGAAAAATTAAGACGGTTTGCATAAGAGGTGGATAGCAAAGAAAATGCTTCTCTCATGGGTATGGGAAGGAGGAATCTATCCGTGGGAAGATATTCTCTAGAAGAATATGCTGTATGAACAACACTGACTAAATACAAATAGGATTTTTATGAGCTGGTGTATTCCCTGCATGTCCTTGCTTTCTCTCTGGAGTCCCTAACTGTTTGGTGTTAGACCCCTGGTCCCCCAGACGGCCAGAAGGAGTGATGCCAGGGAGTTTCCTTCTCAGGTTTTCCTTCAAGTTACCTCAAAATGAGAGAGGCTCGAAAAGATCTCCTAGACAGGATAGGAGAATCTACCTATAGGAGAATGATCTCAGGTTAGTCCTTGAGTTGTGTTATCTCCCAGGAAAGGGACAGTGAGAATGGAAAAGTCTCCACTAGGACAAAGATAGAAAGTGGTGAAAGTCTTTTTCCTGGTGATCGTCTAAGCAGGGGATGAAAAGGTCTGGATTTAAAGCCAGATGCTCATTCCAAGGTTGAGCAGTGTCTGTGATTGTCTCCAGTTGTGTGGAATGGGAGAAAGTGGGAATCCCCTTAGATGTCTCAGGGCTGGACCTCGGTCAGAGGTGTCTGGCTCTGGCACTCTCAAGAGGTGGACCAATATGCTGACTCCTCTTGCCAGGTGTGCAATGGCAGCTGCCCCCTCAGCCTCTCCCACTGTGATGACAGTCCCTCTGGCTGTCTTGGCTTTGGTGCCGTGGACATAAGCTATTCCTACTTTGTCCAAATGAGACATATGACCTTCAGAACCCCTGGAGAATTATTATCTAAAACACCAGAGAATATGCTAGGATTTTGGCAGCCAGTATTCTGGGCTTGTGCAGCAAAACTCCTTCTTTAGAATATTCAGAAAGAATACCCTTCATTTATCCAACGTAGAAACATTTCTGAAATCCAAGCTGGTGCTGGGATTCTGTGCCAGGTTATTACTGTGACAATTACTTGATATTCTCTGTGCTCACGATATCGCTCCTTCCAGAAGATCTTTAGGGAAAACTTAGTGTGGTTTCTAGAAGGTTTTTGCTGAGCCGAGGATCACTGTGTGAATAATAATGTGGGCAACACGCTCACATTCGGAGGGGGAACAAGGTTAATGGTCAAACCCCGTGAGTATCTCTGCTGAATCCATAATGAACGTTTTAATTTCTAAAGGCAGCCATAGCACGGAGCTTCATCTAGGGACTGTTTTCTGCACCCAGTTTTATTTTTTATGTTCATTCTAATCATCAATCCTAATGATCATACAGTGTATATACATGCCATGTATAAATGTGAAAATGG
This sequence comes from Pteropus medius, assembly GCF_902729225.1. Lineage (NCBI taxonomy): Eukaryota > Metazoa > Chordata > Mammalia > Chiroptera > Pteropodidae > Pteropus > Pteropus medius. The sequence goes on along the minus strand of NW_024341754.1, from coordinate 924,377 downwards.
GCACGAACTGGAGAAAAACAGATTCCTTGTCCTTTTTATATTAACCATTTGGGGCAGAAAGTCTGGTTGTGGTGAACGCAGGGATAAGTGAGCACTGGAGGGGGAGAATCCCTCTCAGGGGCTTTGTCAGGATTGAGCCTCTCCCCGCTAGCCCAGTCAGGAGGCAGCTGGGTCTGGCAGTGGAAGGATGAACTATTTAACCTCGAAAGAGCCTTTCTGTACCGACCCTGCTGTGAATTGACCACAATACTAAACGGTCTTCCCTGCTGCCTCTCTGGCCAGGGTCCCAGCTGGAGGAGCACACTGCTGGATTTGGGGATTGAAAGGAGTTTCCTGGTACACATTGGGCTGCTTGGTTTCCGTAAGGCTTTCTATGACTGTGTAATATTGGCAGCAACCGTAAGCTGATTTGGGGAGTGGGGACGACTCTGGCAGTAAACCCAAGTGAGTCTTCAAATTAACTCTCTCAAGCCTGTTCTTGCAGCTTGAAATATTTCAGAACTGTCTCCTTTTTAAGCCCAGATGTTTAAAATGTACAGTTATGGGTAGCGTTTTGCTCCTGTCCATCCAAGCTGAACCCTTGCTTATCCTTCAATCAAAATAACTAGATGGAGGGGTCCATGAGGGCATGTTAGGAAAGCAGTTGAGGTTATGAGACTGTTTTCTCCCAGAGCAAACAGGGAGGCCTATTCCAAAAAAAAAAAAAAAAAAAAAAATGGCCATCAAGGAGCACTGAAAGTTAGAGAAGGTGAGAATTTGCATCACATGCCACAGCCTCCTCAGTCCATATGTACCAACCTCACCTCAGGCCATGGGTAAATACTGTTCCCCACCCCACCCCACTCCCAGCCAAAGATAAGTCTAGTGCCACTGGGAATTCTGGGCCTCAGGCACATCCCAGTGACCTCTCTAGAGAATATCTCCCCAGCATGGATTATCCGGAATGACTCAAACCTGCCGTATAATTCCTGCATCTCTCAGTCCTCGTTGGCTTATAGCTTTATGGTGGATTTGCTAGAAATAACAGGAAAGGAGTTGGTTTCATCCTAACTCTGGCCTCCTCTGAGTTTTCTTAAGACTCTTCAGGAGCATCCTAGAGACCCCCTACCCTATTCAGAATTATGCTCTGTACAACCAGACTGTGTTCCCAGCAGCGTTTGCTGTGGCTGTGGCTGGAGCTGGCTCCCAGGGTGGTTCTGGAGCTCCAGGCTTGGCAAAGCTCAGGGAGAGGAAGGGGAGTTGTGCTGCGTAGCCAAGGGGCTTCAGGAAAGACATCTTTGATACAGGCACTAAAGAATTTCTAAATGAGCTTCTATGTGTTAACCTGATAAGACTCTCCAGGGAGAAGGTCGCCCTTGCCTTTGCAGCTCTAAATGTAAGACATGTGTTGCAAGGGGAAAAAAATGAGAAATGTCAATTGCAGTGCCAAAATGAAGAGAGTGGGTATAAATATTAAACCAGTTTTAATGTTAAGTTTATGAAATGTAAGTCTTTCAGGAGAACTGGCTCATGGTACATTTATTAGGGTCAATGAGTTAACTGTTTTGTCAATGTTACTGGTATACACACTTTAAAGGAGTACCCAAAATAGAACATGAATTTTTGACTCAAACTGCCTGGACAAACCTAACTCTACTCCTTGTTATATGTGACTTTAGGCGGATTACCTAATCTCATCTCTTCGTGTCTCATTATTCTCATCTGTAAAATGGGGATAATAACAGTACCTAGCTCACTGAATTGTTAGGGGATTAAAGGAGTTTCTACCTATAAACTTTGCACAGTGGCTGACACGCAATAAGTCTTCAATAAATATTAGTTATTAGATCGGGTTATAGGGAGGCAGGAAGAGGAAAATAATGGTCTCCTTTTCAAGTTTTTGTAAAGTGCAGCATTAGAGTGTGGCTCTAGCAGCACAGGAAAGCTCATCTTTGGGCAGGGGACAATGTTACAAGTCAAACCAGGTAGGTTTGAATGTTCCCAAATGAGCCACAATTGCCACCTATGTTCATTTTTTGGTAAATCTTCTCTGCCTTTTCAACTTCTAACCAAAGACTTATTTTTAAGTTTTATTTACCTTAAGTTAGTAAAATATGTGAAAACTAGCTAATAGGTTCTTTTCTAACCCATTTGGTTTCAGCCAAGGGCAAAAATTGGGGTGAGAGTTGAGGTGAGTTGAATCTGAGTTCTAGACTAAGACAGAGAATATCAGTTTGGATGACGGGAGAAATCAAAACATCGAATATGAAAGGATCAAAAAATGAAGGTGATTTTACATAATAGATATTAGAGTAGAAGCCACTACTATAGCCACTAGAATTCTTTAAAAACTGTTTTTCAAGGAGAAAACTGTCTTACAAGCATGTAAATGGCAAGCTTTTTTTTTTTTGGAAAAAAATGGGGAGGAGAGAAGAGAGAGCATTAGCAATTGGATTTTTTTATGTTAAGAAATATGGAAGACAGCATTTTCCATAAATGGTTTTTAAAGGCTATCACCAAGTAGGAGTCAAATGCATAGAGCATTCCCCTGGTGAGTTATAGAGGAAGAAGAAAAGGAAAATTAGCAGAACAAAGTGTTTTTGTACAGGGCAGAAACACTGTGCCAAACTGGGACAAACAGCTTGTCTTTGGGACTGGAACGAGACTCAGCGTTATTCCCCGTAAGTCTTTTGACACTTGAGAAAAAGCCCTTAATCTAAAATGACCAGCTCTCACATCCGAGACACCTAATGAATTTCTAAATAGCTTCCGTGTGTTAGCCTGATAAGACTCTCCAGGGAGAAGGTCACCTTTACCTTTCTGGCTCTAAACGTAAGACATGTGTAGTAAGAAAAAGTGGGAAATGTCCATTGCGGTGCCAAAATGAAGAGAGCAGGTATAAATATTGCACCCATTTTAATGTTAAGTTTGTAAAATGTAACCCTTTCAGAAGAACCGTAGCAGGTGCATTTATTAGTTTGGGTCTACACAGCACAATTGTCCAGTTAATTTGATTAATGTCAGTAGCTGATCCAGATATTTAGGCACTTCCTTGAGAAACCTTCCTTGTGCTCTAAATTGCCTGAATTGACGGTCACATTACCTAAATAATTGCCAGATCTGTTTTACTTTGTGCTGTATAGGCTCAGCCTAATGAAAACAAATGCTGTTGTGTTTTTTCCTAGTCTGTCTCCTCTCCACACAGAAAGTTTTCCTTCTATTCAACAGCATTTCTTCAGACAAAGAAAGGATAACCAGCAAGCCATTTGACTTACTGCTGCTGCTATTTTGCATTTATATGACTCTTTTCCTTGGAAGAGATTAAGACACTTCATAGGACTTATTAGCTCAACAGATTGACAGCCTAATTAGAAAGAGAGAAACAGATTCTGAGTATCTTTTTGTGGCTGCTGTTCCTGCCCCTCGCGTGGAACATTTGGTCAGATAACTTTGTGAGGCAGAAATAAGATAGGGAGGTGTTCTCCTGGTGTGGTGTGGGCCTTCTCAGCTGCATGTGAGCGCTTGGTACAAGAAGAAAAATGGTGCCATATAGATCAGGGCAACCGACAGAGCCAGGAACATTTCTTTCCCCCAGAACTCATGTGTTCTCACAGAGCAGGGCATGATGGTTTTGACATCAGCTGTGTGTGTGTCTACTCTTCTTAATTTTGATTTCAGACCCTTCCACTTCACGTCTATCCTTCCATCTTTAACTCCTTTCTCTCTCCTTTGATTACTGAACCATGCCCACCCCAGCACCAAGCCCACCACATGCTGCTGCCTGCCTCTTTAACCTGTCAGTTATACTTCTCGGGAGTATCTTAGCTCCCTGAGAGATCCCCAAATGTCTCAGGGACCTAAAGGAGTCCTCCCTGAGGGAGGGCCCCGGCAGAGTTCCCACCGAGGTGCCAGTGGCTGCCATGGGCTACCGAATGCCTACATGGAGACAGGAGCTGGGCCCCAGATGAGGAAAAATCCGTGAAGGAAGGTCTGCCACAAAATAAGGAATACCATGGCTTTCAGGATACATGTGCCTGAATCTTCTTTACCTGAGAAACTTTAGCTTCCACCCGAGAACTTAAGACATGTGGCAATGAAGAGGTGGCAGGGTTTTTGTAGTGGAGTCAGCCATTGTGCACAGACAGGCTTTGGGAGTGCGCTCCATTTTGGGTCCGGCACTCGAGTGACTGTTACACCAAGTAAGTGTGTCTTTCTCATTTCTGTGGGCTAGTAGGTCTGTGAATCATACAGAGGCGTTCTTCCCGCCTCCCCTCACCTCCCATTTCCCAGCTGTGCTCAGATAGGATACAATTTCTGGATCTAACTACACTGCCAGTTTGACCATTAAGATGGTCGAATTCATTTTTAAAAATAACTTTGGCTGATTTCATTTAATGTTGCCAACAGCAAAGGGAAATTAGCATGTCATGGGAACCTAATCTATACTCACTGACTGCCGTTAAGAGGAGGGTCATTTTTTCTTGTCCCCCAGCAGTTAGACCTCAGAATTCAGCTGACCTTTTCCAGGCCTGCCTCTTCTGGCAGATTAAGTGGTTTTATCCACTAACTTTCTTGCAGGAAAACAGATGAAACAGATATATTCTCCTTCAGTTTTTACTAGAAAAGCTTTTTGTTAGTTATTTTGACAATAAACTTCAGCTGACATATTCCCTCCTACTCGTGTTCATAACATCTTGCCTTGAACAAGTACATTTTCCCCATATTATTCAAAATGCATTTTTAGGTTATAACCCACTGCACTACCACTTTTATTTTTACAACATTCTCTCATAACGTAAACAGTGTCACACATGGTCAAACATATTTCACAGACAGAAAAGCCAAAGCACAGACAGGTTAAGTAATTTAAATCAAACCCCCCGAAAAGTCAGAGCTTGAAATTCCCTGTTTTCCTCTGGTGAATTATCTTGAGCTGTCATCTTTGCAAACTAAAAACATAATCGCCATAGGCCGCAGGCATTCGCAGGGGACGAAACTTAACAAAAACTGTTTCATCGAGTTGGTGTTTTAAGTGTATCCCCAAATCTTCTTTGCTGTTGGTGCTGGGGATGGGTAAGAGCAGAGGGGGAAGATGTGGAGGCAGCGCGCCCCGCTGGGCTCGGGGGGATTTTGTAGGCCTCAGAATCACTGTGTTCTCCAGCAATGACAAACTCATCTTTGGGGCTGGAACCAGATTACAGGTCTTTCCGAGTAAGTACTAGGAACCAAAGAGTAATTTTGAAAAGGTGTTTTCCATCAGCAGCCAACTTGCTTCGGTACGTTCTCGCTGAACAGCAGGCCACCCTCCCAACACGGCGCTCGGTGGGGGTCTTCCACACCTCTGACTGCCTGGGTCTGTGTTCCTCAGGACGCCGTTTCTCACAGGTAGAACTGTCTGTAAACCAAATGGGTTTAATCTATACGTGAATATCATGGTTCTGCTGAGAATCTTAGCAGCAGTGAAAATAAGACACTAGAGAATCAAATGTGCTATAACTCTAAACAGATGATCGCTTTCTCTTTTGCATTTTTATTTCAAAATATCAGGAAAGGTGAAGCAACTTCAACTTCTTCCATTTGAAAACTGTTTATCAATTATGCTTCCCTTATATGCAAAGAGACCTAGATTAACTTTGGATGTTTAGTCATTCGATTTCATCATCTGTGTCTGGAATCTGTAAAGGGCAAGGGAATCAAATGTAATTAAATGAGCAAATAATCTTCAATAGTCAATATTCCTACATTGTTTCATGTGCTTTGCTCTGGACTTGTTATCTAGGATTTATCTCTAATAGGCTCCCCGGAAGGACAGTGAAGGTTTTTGTTAAGGTTTTTGTGTCTGTGTGGATAGCAACTATCAGTTGATCTGGGGCTCTGGGACCAAGCTAATTATAAAGCCAGGTAAGTCTCAGAGATGTGACTGTAAGGGAGAGGAGACTCAAGTTGAATAATACATGAAGCATAGCGTGCAAATTATATTTTTAAGAACAATCCAGCCTGCTAGAGACAATGCACTTGACCCAAATGGAGTTTTCACTCCCAATGAGAGGCAATGTCAGCCGCTGACTCTCATGTTTGGTCTAGTAGCTTCCAGAATGAATAATGTTTAACTAGCCCTCTAAAGTAACAGAGCTGGGTTGTTAAGGACTATCAAATTTCCTTTGATATGGTTGGAATTCTTACCCAAGGATAGAACCAGCCTCATTCCACTGGAAGAGCAAATTCAGAGAAAAGGGAAAGGTCCACAGTCAAAGATCAGGAGGTAAAAAATAGTGTGCCTGCTGCTTTCCACACATCCTTGCATCTGGCACTGTCCTGAGTGGGAAGCAGATGACTGCAAAGATCTTTGGTCACTTGCTGGTGAATCACCCAGAGTTCTGGGCCTTAGCACAAGCCCCTCAAGGATATAACTAAAAAGGCAGTGTCAGGGCGTGTCAGGGGAATATGGAGGCTGAATGGATACCTGGCAAGTCAGCCTTTGCTGCGGTAGGACTGATGTGTTCTTAGCCTGGAAAGACTAAGCCCATCCTGACCCCATCCCACCATGCCCCTTCTTGAGGGTTATTGTAAGGCTATGAAGGGTTGTGTAAATTATGGGAGTACTGCAAACAAGCTCATCTTTGGGACTGGCACTCTGCTTTCTGTCCAGCCAAGTACGTGAGTAGTAGAACTCAGTGTCTACGGCAAGTGGGAAGTAACAGCCCTCTGGGGAAAAGGGCTGAAGGATGACTTAGTTCCCCACGGTCATCCCTTATCTACCATAATAGAGCAGGGTCTCAAAATTTCCCATTCTCCTGGATGGCACCCCACAGTCAGAGAAGGGGAAATGATGCTAATATCAAGATAAATCCCAAGGAAAAAACCTACTGTGGGAAAATAATTCTCATCTAAATGCTGCAGGCTTTCTGCTCTGTGAACCCTATTTCTAGTACATTTCTCAGCTCTGGTCCTACCTACCTTTACCTTTGTAGTAAACCTCTGCTAACCTGTTTGTACAATTGTGTGTCAGCTAGTCCAAGCACCTTCATCCATGGGCCATATCTTCTTTTTCTTCCAAAAGACATTCCAGAGCTACACTTGGGAAGACTGCTGCAAAGGCAGGCAAAACTGACCTGGAGTGTGGGGGGAGGCAAAGACAAGGTTTAGGGTATGTCAGCTCAGTATTAAAGCTGTGCCCATGTCTCAGCTTCCCTGTATTGCCTACACTTGCTTCCCCCTTTCATTTTCCCTAGAATACATCCTTTTGGTTTGTTCTGGACACCTAGTACTCCCAGATTGAGAGGAGAGAAATAAAATCAGATTTGAACCCTTTCTCTTCAAATCTGAAGAATCAACAAGTCACAGTCATGTCAGGAATGAACTCAAGTCTTCTTCTCTCTCCACAATTAAAATTCTATCACTTACACTCTACTCTTAACCAAGACCTGGTATCACTGTCTTGGATGCTGACCCACCCCACTCTTCTTTGATATTTATTGTATAGTAAAACCCAACCAATGCTCAGCTCTGTAATAAAGGAGCTCTTGTGCGCTCTTACCCTTGCCTTTAAGAGACAATCTTTCTTATAGAAGAAAATTTTCACTTCTATTTATTTCAGGGCTCGACTTTAGGGTTGTGGCAGATGGTGTGTCATAACTCCCTTATCTGTTTAAAACATCACATGAGTCCATGGCGGAACTTCTTTGGGGAAAGATAGGATTGTTTGCATTTTGTTATTCTTTCCTGGTAAAATCTTTTCTTAGGCTGCCACATCAACACTATTACACAATGAGAAAACTTTGAAATCTCTTGACCAGTGAGTAGGAGACAGGACCGTGGAGTTTGGGTAGAATCTGGATGTGAGTTCAGATGGCTTTGCAGCTGGAAAACATCCCTGTGGATATAGGAATGTATTCCCCCTTCAGATTGAGTGTTTAAGCCTGAGCTCACACATATGAGAGCAAGAATTAACAAATTATTTGATTCGGCTTTGGCAGATTTAAGCCTAGAAATGCAAAAGGGTTTTTAAAGCTCATAAGTTTGGTCTTTTTAAATAAAAATAATTTGCTTTATGTAGCAGAACCAATATTTTTCTTCCTATCATAAAAGGCCATTTTATAGAGACACAGAAATTTTAAAATCACAAAGAGTCCAACGTGCCTTGTGTTTGGTGGGGTTTTACCAGGGGTTTCAGTAAAGGCAGGAAACGCTGTGGGAATAATAATGCCAGAATCTTCTTTGGAACTGGAACCCAGCTGGTGGTAAAGCCCAGTAAGTGACCTTGTTCTATTTATATTTGAGCCAACAAATAAATCCTGTGAAGTTAATGGAGATTGAATTTAACATGTAGACAATTGTACCTTTTGAAAAATGAGTTTTGCAAATGCATAAAACATTCGTGATTGTTGAAAATAGAGCAATAATGATAAATAATGCAAAATGAGACCATCCCAAATTGCCTTTAATATGGTATCTCAGCTCTCCTTCTTATAAAGAGATATAGAGGCCATGAGTTATTTGTAGCCACGGTATGTCTTCAACTATGTTTTGCAATGATTTGTGTGTTTACTGTGAGTTTGCCCACAGAACTTGTCTTCCATTCTATTAAAAATGAGAATCTATCTCATTTTAAATGCCACTGATATGTAAAAAGTACCTTCTTTGTCTCTCATGCCTGCATAAGTATTTATTCTAAAAGCCCTAATAGGAAACCCAAAGTGTCTCATTTTGACAAATATTCACTTCTGGTCCCATGTGTGTCAAATTTCACTAAAAAACAGCTTTACTATTCAAATGCAATGGGTGAGGGAAGCAATTCAAAGATCAATTGGTGATCCCACATGGCTTTATCAACATCTGAAAGGAAATTCATAGTGAAATAAAATGGCAGGCATAACGACAAGATTTTTGTTTAATGATCAATTCCTCCACAGAGAGTAAAAACTTTTAAATATACCTCCTTGAGGAGGAGGAAAATAAGAAATTTAGGAGCTTCGCATTCATGGAGGTGCACCCGGGGTGTCAGTTACTCTACAGTGCAATCAAAAAAATAATATTAAGAGGCAAGTGATGTCACAATGACTGACTAGGTTATTCAGCCCTACAACAGGTTATAATTAAGACTATAAAATGACCAATCCAAGGAGCTTTAAAATAGAATAGGCTACTTTTGATGGTTTAGTTGTGGGAAATGCCCAAAGACAGGGAAGCTAGCTACCAACTAGCTGACTCTCTAAGTTTGCCTTAGATCTAGTAAACATGACGAACCAATGTTAATCTTTTTTAATGACTGCAATAAAGAATATTTGGGGCGAGGGGGGTGGGTCAGGTAGAGAATGAGGAGAAGACAGTGGGGCTTGGTTCTTCAGGAGTCGAACAAGGCCCCATCAGGGCTAGTGATAAGGGCATCAGGTTTCCATCACTTGGTGGTGAGAGAACGTATCCACTGACGGTGAAAAGAGATCATTTCCCAAAAGACTGGGATCCCTCTGGGCCAAAATTATTTATTACCACTACCCCCAGGTAGGGCAGGGCTATAATGAGTACAGCAAACACGTATTTGGCCTCAGGTGAGGTATTCTCTGAGTTTGGTGATACGGCCACTCTCGAACAGAGCTGAGAGTGAGGTGAGGGCTCTGGAACACTGTTCTATCTCAGATGGGAATTCAGATGTGTGTCTGACATGGTTCTTTTCTGTTCCCATCTTTTCTGGGCTCTGAAGAGTGGATATCTAGCGTGGCTGTCTGCCCAGACATTTTTTTTGCCTGAAGTAACAGAATTGTTTTTGATATCACAAAGGAGTTTATAGAATTGTTGCTTTTATAATTCACTCTCAGGGTCAAATAAGGTCATCCAATTTCTTTTCTGCATATTTGCAATAAGCAGCATAAAATTCAAGCAAAACAACCAGAAGACAGAGAGAAAGATGGCTGAAGAGATAGTGAGGCCTGTTTATTAGGATAGAGGAGACAATGTGGAAATTTGTTAGGATCCATGAAGGTGAAATATCCATCAAGGGATGCGTAGCTTTCCTGAAAAGAGTCACTAGGAGTTTTTGTTATGTCCTCAATCGCAGTGTGAACAAAATTACAACAAAATCATCTTTGGAAAAGGGACTCAACTTCATGTTCTCCCCAGTAAGTGCTGTTCATGTGAGTTTCTGATATTGACTCCCATTGAGTTAAAAATGTTTTTAGTTTGGGTGGGAAAAGTTTCTTAGGCTCTAAGACATGTGGGTAGCCTCCGGGTCCTCAGGCCTTCTGCCCTCCCCGAAGCGTGGTTCTCAGCCCTTCCACAGCTCAGCCAAATACCATTTCTTCTCTTCTAGAGCTGGGAAATTTGCTGCCAGTGTTCTGCTGCTTAAATATCAGTTATCTTTATTGTTGTTTATGTAATATAAAAAGTAGAAAAATATGAAACTATGTCCAGAGTCCATCTTCAGGTCTCTCCCCAGGTTTGTCCCCAGTGGACTTGTTTGGACACATTGTTAAACCCAATGTGATCTCTGGCTCCTACCAAAGTGGTTTTGGAAAGGACCCCAGCCTACCTATGACTCCTCTCCTTCCATTCATCATAAATGACCCACTTTCGCCTCTGCTAAGATTCCTGGCCTTGATGCCCCATGCTTTCTCATTTCCCTTGTTCCAGGAATAGGTGAGAGATAACTAATTGTTTGAGATCTACTTTAATGCCAGAGGCAACAAAGATGATATGTCAGCCAAGAGCAACATCTGGTGTTGAGCCTTCTCGCCCCATGCCATTTTCCAAATCCTTTTCTTTGTTTAGGAAAAGTAACCACTCTTTTTTATTTCTAGCACAGCAAAGAGTTCATTATGAGGCCAGAGACAGGGGTTTCCTTTGGAATATTTTTCACAGGTTAAAAATAAGCTAGAAGTTTCCAGGTGGTTCAGAAATGCATTCTTGGGCCACAACTCCATGGATGGAAGTTTTTATCAGTCAAAACCAGAAACGCCTTAATCATATCACGTTTTATAGAGGACCAGGGAGAAGGAGGCAAAGACATGGTAAAGGAAAACAAAAACTATGGTAAAGTGGAGAGATGTCTGGGTGATTCCTGTAGGGGAGAAGATTAACAAGAGGAAACATTCAGGAAAAACACTGGGGTCAGGCACTCAGAGTTTTTGTTCTGGAGGCAATCACTGTGAGAATTCAGGAGACAGGCGGCTTGTCTTTGGAAAGGGCACAAGACTTTCTGTGACTCCAAGTAAGTGTCGTGGCCATCTCCAGTTTTTCAGCCATTGTTTCTTTCCTTAAATAATTTTCAGTGTACCTAGGAATGCTTTTGCCCCTAAAAAGAAAATCTGTTAGGAGGTGGGAAATTAGTGCTAAGCAGAAAGATGAACAGGTTGCTCTGGCATAATTCAAAAGCCAACCAGACTGTCATGGGCAAGCACATGTAACCCACCCTGGCCTCCGTGCCTGCAGCTTGCTCGGACCGTACACCCTGGCCCAGCTCTCTCCTTTGATCCCAGGGGACCAACACCTTAGGCCGGAGAACCTGAGACTCCTTAGCCTGGGGAACACAGGAAGACTTGTCTGAGATCCAAGAACCATTTTTTTTTTTTTTAGTACATTGTGGGTTTGTATTTAATGTTGTTATTAATTTTAATGTGAGTAATACATGAAAATTTCTTATTGTAGAAACCATTCAAATTATAAGTAAAGCCAATATTCACATTGATCCTCTTTCTTCAGTATCAGTTTCCTCCCCAAAGGTGACCACTGGGACTGGCTCGGTGTGTTGTGATGAGTTTCTATTTGGAGTATATTGACATGAAATCTCCTGTCTTCAAGGAGGGAAGCTGGAGATGCAAAGAACTCAAACTGCAGTTTGCAGATTTCAGTTAGATATAAGGAACAGTTGTTTGAATGCAAAGGCTGTTGGCAAAGGAGAGCCACCTTCCCAGGAGCTCTGACAAATTAGATAGGTCTTTGGTCAGAGAGCACCTTGTCTGAAGAGAGGAGGATGGACTGGATGACCTCTGAAATCCAGCGGGGTCTCTGCAGGACTCCATGGCAAGCCTCTGTAACCGCCCTTCTCTTTTGCCTGTCATCTGGTCATTGTTACAGTCTGAGCCTTTGTCAGCACTGCTCCTGTGCTGTGAGTGGTTTGATTTTCTCAGCATCTGCAGGGTTTTTGCAAAGAAAGGAAACTCTGTGCATACTCTGGAGCTGGGAGTTACCAACTCACTTTCGGGAAGGGCACCAAACTCTTGGTCACACCAAGTAAGTTCTTCTTTCTGGCTAATTATTCTTCACAAGAAGCCTGTCTTCCATCAGGCAGAAGCTGTCAAAATACAGGTGGTGTTTTCTTTGCTTGGTTTGTGTTGGGTGGTTTGTGATACCAGTTGGAAAACAAGGTTATTAGTGCACATATTCCCTGGGGCACTGTACTTAGCTTTTAATATCCATGTAGTCTCTCCCTGAGAAAATACGTGAGCCTGCATGAGGAGGAAGTTCCAGTGAATGTAGGGGGGCGGGGGGGAAATGGCGGGAATTAGATGAAAATAGACAAAGGGCCTGCAGGAATAACAAACAAGATGGGATCCCAGGAGACCAAGCAGTAGCCACTTTGAGTGAATTTCTCAGGAGCTGCCCCTGCCAAGGCCCATTTCCTCAAGGAAAACTATGGCAAAGAGCATCAGGCTGGGAAGTTGCTAGTTATTAGCATTCATCCCATGTTCTAACCTAATTACAAGGAGACTGTTTTGGCCATGGGCAGTCATTTCAGGTTTTATTTTCCTGCTTGCCTCCTCCACCTACACCTGTCTTCCTAGAGGCCCCAGTCAAGGTTATTGCAATAGCACTGAACACTGTGTAACACCAACACAGGCAAATTAAACTTTGGGATCGGGACCACGCTCACCGTGAAGCCAAGTAAGTTGTACTCTCCTTTGGCTGGGCCTTTAGGGGCAATCAATCAAATCATTAGTTTGAAACATACTTTAATCCTATGCATCTGCTTGGGCTCTTTATTAATGTTCTTTCCCCAGGACAAAGGGAGTTGGTTCCCTTTTCTGCTTTAAATGAGATGTGCGCACACACACGCACACTTGCTCTGGCTCATGGTGAGGAGCCCTTAGGAGTATATACAACATTTCCAAAGAAATAGAGATATAAACAATAATTGAGCCAATGAGAATATCAGGAAAGACCTCTAGAGGGGACCCAGTGCCCCACCATCCCTGACTCGGCTTCGCTGCACACTCCCTAGCATATGAGATATGCTTTGGCTCTGTGTGATGGTGTAGGGCAGGAAATTCCTCAGCTTCTCTCTGGAATTCCAAAATTTAGCAACCCTTGCTGCCAGATAGTACTTTTTTACATCTAACTTTGACCACTCCCTCCTAGGCCCACTGCAATTTAAATCTCTGAAAAGAGCCACTAGAACTTGGGGCATCTAGTTCGAGAACAAAATTTCTGCCGTAGAACATGAAACTCAGCACTGAGTTTTCTTCTGCAACGTCTCTGAGATGTCATGTGTCCCCTCTGGATGTTGTGAAGCCAATGATCATAGATTAGGCAGTACAGGATGAGCTTTGAAGACAGAAAAGACTAAATTCAAGTCCTAGCTCCACTACTTTTCTAGCTGTGTGACCCTGGGCAAATTGCTTAACTTCTCTGAGCCTCAGTTTCCCCATCCATAAAATGAGGGTAAAATATACCTACTTGTTGAGTTATTGTAAGGATCAAACAAAATAATATAGCTAAAGTATTTAGCATAGTGCCCAAAACATGAGGAGAGCTTATTAAACCTTAGCTATTAATAATAATAATTCTAAACATCATCTCCAACACACAGTAGAGCTTTTGTTTCACCCTTTGGGCTCTTCTGTCAGGCTCTGTCATGCATCAGGAGAAGAGCTGGCATGGGGGAGGGAGGAGTGGGGAGTATGTCAGCCTGTTCTGTGAAGTTCTTCACCTGGGAGTAGAAAGTGTCTCAGTGGAAATAGAAAGAATCGTGGATAATTTAAATACAGAGGCAGGAGAGAGGTTTCTGCAGAGAGCTGCGTGGCTGGAACAGGGACTCTGCTCACAGTACCACCGGGTGAGTGTTGCAGAAACTGAAACCCTGCACCACCCTCTCACCACGCTGACAAGTGTGACTTCCTCCAAACCCGGAGCCCCTTCCCAAGACATGTGGAAGGACAGGGACAGAGAGAGGATAGAAGCTTCACAGGGAAGAGCAACCTATCCCCAAGTTGTCCTTCTGCTCCCCTGGGTAGTGAAGTTCACGAGCAATATGGGCCTGAAAATAGGCCCTAAAAGAAACTCTCAGACCCAGAAATGGAGGATCAATAAGGTCTATAGAGGCAAATTGGGGCAGTTAATATTGAAGAAAAGAGATCAAGGGTAAGGTGGGCATTGAGTCACATATCTAAATCTGGGGAAGGAGGCATTAAATAAAAGCTGGAAGGATTGTATCCTCCAGCTCCACCAATTTCAGACCGCAGGACGCAGCTAACACTGCAAAAAGAAGGGAGTGAGGTTAGTGGTAAAACCTTCCTAATAGGTTTTTGAACAGTGAAAATGAGCTGTCAGGAGTGGTTGCCAGAGCACTTTCTCTAGAGAGTTTTTGAAAGGAGATAAACACCCTCCTATCAGGGGTGATTGAAGTGCAGCCCTCCTTGTGGGCAGGAAGAGAAATGAGAGAACCTCTTTAAGCCTCTTCCCAGTCCCTCTGTGGAAAA